>NC_091863.1:118276466-118321701 GCF_037783145.1 Equus przewalskii | reverse complement strand
AAAAAAAGTCAGGCCCAATTAGGTTTATACCAAATGGCTTCCTCATATACTCCAATATATCCTATTGCTTGCCATTTTTATTTGTCAGGACCATCCTTTAAATGCTGTGTTTCTCTGAATTCTATTCCAGTCCCTTCTTTTTTTCTTATTCTTCTTGGTTGAAATCATTCACTGTGACTTCAATTATCATCTATATATTGATGACTCCTAAACTTCTCTATCTAGCCAGATCTTTCTCCTGAGCTCCAAACCCATATATCTAACTGCCTACTAGTCATCTCTACCTGGATGGCCCACAGGCACTTCACACAGCCTACCCAAAAATGACTCACCTTCACCTGCCAAACCTGCCCTTCTTCTCATTGTCCCACCTCAGTGAATAGTACCACTATCTTTCCAGTCGGCCCGTCATTTAGAAACCTGAAACTCATACTCCCCTTTCAACTTCTCATTTCTTCCCACATACACATTAATCACCAAGTCCTACTGATGCTACACGCTAAAAAGCTCTCAAATCTATTTACCTGTATCCACGGTGCCACTACGCTAGTCCAGGACACCGTATTTTCTCATCCATATTAATATAACCACCTCATAACTGGCTCCCTTGACTCTAGTGTCGCTCACGTTCAATTCTCACACAATTGCCAGAGTGACCTCCCAGGATGTAAATCTAACAATATCCTTCCTTTGATTAAAACCCTTCATTGGTTCCTTTCTGTCCACAGGATAATATCTGACTCTTTCATGTGGGTTATAAAGTTCTTCCGATCTAACATCGAAGTTGAAGTTGCTGCCATCTTGAACTACTTGCAGTGCTCCAAATACTCCATGCCTTTGGGCCTTCACATTCTGAAACACTTCTCCCACCACGCAGTGATGACATGGCAAGTGTCTGTTGATCCTTCTTACCTTTCATTTTATGTCTCTTCCTGAAGTCTGGGCTAGATGCCCCTGCTATGTGCTCCCATAGAACGTGGTACTCCTCCTAACACAGTCCTGTCATTACCTCTTTATCTGGCTTCCTCCCCAGCTGGACTGTGAACTCCATGAGGGAAAGGCCAAGTCTATCTTGCTTGTGACTATATCCCTAGTCCATAGAAAGTGCATGGCCCATAGCAGAGACTCAATCAATACTGAATGAATGAGCAACAAGCCCAGGTAAACTTGAGCCCCATACATTTCAAAAGAGTAAAGTGAATCATACAGAAAGATATAACTTTAAAGAAAATCAGTTATGTAGTCACAGAACATAATTGTTTTCTTTAAAAAGTAAAGAAAACATGAGATAACAGTGTTCAGTTCTGTTGTCGAGGTAGTGGGATTATGGTTTACTTTTTTTCTTCTAATAACCTTATTTAGCAAATTTTCTATTATGAGTCTGTCTTTTATGGTAGAAAAAATAATGTTATAAATTATAAAATAAAAAGTAGAACCCTACTACAAAATGTTATTAGCTCTTTTTCTCAAAATGAATAGAGTATCATATACAGTAAAATATGATCACTGGGTTTTTGCCCCCACTTTTTTAGAAGGTGAATAACAACACAAAATCTCTGCCTTATTTAACACCAACAGAAGTATACGTTGATAACATAACCCAAGTTGCAAAAATCTCGTCACTATCTAGGGCCTGAAACACCACCAGTGCCTGTCATATGGCATTTAAAATTCTATAGAAATTATTTTTAATAAAAAGAATCAGGATTCTGGTTTGATGCACAAAAACAAAACTATCAACTTTATTTTATATTTGGAAGTAAACATGACAAAAATAAGAACTAATTTTTGTCTTTCAAAAACGCTCCATCAGGTTTAGATGACTGGGACAGTCTGCTGTGCTCTGAATGGTTTGCGTTCTTCTCACTGGGAAAGTAATGCTACAGGAGAAAAGTAAAATGGAGTTAAACAACTTAGAAAGACTAGTATACATACATCACACTTTGTAATAAAAGGAAATGACTGCAACAAAGTTCTCAAACCCTATATATTGAATGCTATGACTAACATGTATTTTCAGTTTGCCAGTGTATCATCATCTTATTTTACTGTGAGGCATACAGACAAAATACACTATAGCAAATACCATTGCAATGACAGTTTCTGAATAACAAAATTAACTTCTATGCCCCAATGAATGGCCCACAGAAATCAAGTTTTGTTTGTCTAGTTATAATGTCACATATGTGTACGTGTGTGTGCATGCATACATATGCACATGTATGTACTGCATTAAACTTACACAAAGTAATACATAGGTATGTATAATAATATACATGTATGATTATTATTATATACACTTACGTATCAGCTTATATAAGAAATATGTTATATACACACACATATAATACTATATAAGGATTTTCTTTTGTTTCTCCTGAGATAAGTCACTTTTCTTATTCATCTGGTCCAAACTTCTCCTTTTGCAGCTTGGTGAACTGAGGCCCAGGAAAATTAAGGGATTTTCCCAAGCCCCCACTGTAAACAATGGCAGAACTGGGACTAAAGCCAGAGTCTCCTGAGCCTAAGTTCAATGGTCTGTTCTTCTAATCTCCGCTTCTCTGTAACTGAGGCTAGAAATTAACACATTAAATTTGAGTAACGCATTGCAATTTTCAAAGCATTTTCATAGACGTTATATTGTTTAAGCTACACAAAAAAATCTCAGCTGATGGTATCAAGGAGCTGAAAGGTTAAGTTACTTGCCCATGGAAACACCACTAGTTAATAGCCTGAATCTCCTGACTCCCAGTCCAGTACTCTGAAGTATACCTCTTTTCTCACCAACCATTTTATTCTTGCTCAGCCCTTCACAATTATTTTGAAAAGCAGAGGCTCAAGCCAAGGCTAGGGTATCTGTAAGCCTGTGCAAGTGAGGCCTGGGAGTTCTTAGTGTTTGATTCTGGGATCCCCTCTCTCAACCTCTTCTAATACTGCATTGTGTAAGTTTGGAGAGCAGGTAGCTGAAATTAACCGCTAGGATCCAGGATTCAATCACAGAGCTGTCAGACTCCTGAGGCTATTCTCCGTCTCCTGGATATGTAGTGTGGTCAACACATATGGGGGACTATGGCCATTATTATTTATCAAGGGTGTCTATCATAGAGCCTCAGAGTCAGAGTAGGCAGATTCCATTTCTTTGTTTCCCCTGCAGGGCTGAACTACATACACCAAATAATGTGGTACCCAAACAACTTGGCACATTTTTGTCCGCCTTCCTACCATCCAAATATCCCTAGTGATAATATCATTTCAGAAGCTGATACTCCTGTGGTCCAAACATTTGTGGGGTAAAACATAAGCATCACTCAAACCAAGATGATGGCAACAAGAATCAAATATTAAATACTCCAACTTTATACCTTATGGTCAATTACCTTTAGACTCCTGCTCCTTGCCATCATCTAGTCCTTTCTCATCTTCCATTGTTGCCCCTACTACTTCAGTATCCTTCTTTAGTTTGTTTCTTTGTTTCTTCCAATCCTTTAAAACTCTGTTAACTTTCCTTCGTAAATGATTGGTCCATTTGCTGTAATATTAAAAGTTCAAAGTGAAACCTTATTTCAGTGATAGAACAATAACAATGGTAAATTAGAAGGAAAAGGTTATTTGCCTACATAACTCTTTACACATTTCCACCTGATTGTTTAACTCACCAGATTTAATAAATCTGATAGGAAGTATTACATCTGGCTCACTCATATTTATTATTGTAATCACTATTGTCACTCTATATACAGTCATTTTGATCATTTGATCCATCACAACAGGAGTGCTGTCTTACTTCCCTCTGCTGACATCAATGTTACCCACCCTTTAAGACCCAGCTTCTATTATCTTGTCTAAGAAGCCTTCCCTTTCACTCCTAGCCTATAGGGATACCTCTCTCCTATGAACTTCAAAACTAAATAGTAATAGTTTACATTATATTAGCATCTACAATTTAACAATTTTGGACTTCCCCTATTACCATCATTTGGTATTCAATCCTGTACTTCCTTGTATTTGCGTGGACAGTGGGTGAAGGGCGGCACTTGAGAACCTATCATAGGACAAGAACTTGGCCAGGTGCTTTACATACTTTATCTCATTTAATTCTCACAACCATCCTAAAAGGTGGATATTGTGTTTCCTATTTTGCAAATGATTAAATTGGGGCTTAGAAAGGTAAGATAACTCACTCAAGGTCATACACAGCCAGTAAACGGAGATGCTGGCATTTGTACCTAGGTCTGTCTGACTCTAAAGTATAGACTCTTTCCATTAGACCACATTGCAGCATTAGCTAATAATGACTAATAACGACAATCATGATAGACTTCCTATGTGTCAAGGCCTGGATATAAGCACTTCATGTACATGATCTCATTTAGTCTTCATGATGACTTGATGAGGCAGGCACTATTTCTATCATTTCCATTTTTCAGATGGGGAAACTGAGGCACTGAGGAGGAAAGCAACTTTCCCAAAGCCACCAGACTACTCAGTAGTGAAGCCAGGATTCAAATCCAAATCTGCCTAAGTCTAAAGTTCAATCTCTATCCACTATGCTCACCTGTCTCTTTTTTCCCTCTGAGCTTGGAAATAACTTCAGGCTAAAAATTTACCTCTTAACTTTTTATACTCCACAGGGCCTGGTACCCAATGGGTGTTCAGGAAATGTTAGCTGATTTTTATGTTTATAGAGCTTTCACTTTCTAAAGACCTAAACACAAGCCAAGGAGAAAAACATAGAAATGCTCAAGGCAGAGGTAAAGATGGAAACCAAAGAGAAAGAAAGAAAGATTTGCATTCAATATGATGAATAGGTGACAGATACATATTCCTATCCTCAGCTCAATGCTAGGTAGCACACAGAAGAGGACACCTGACCCCTGACAGTGCTACGTAGCTATACTGAGCAACCAGATTCTGAGCATGTGGGGCCCAGAGATAGACAAGCCTGCCTTTCAAATGATGACTTTGAAGGCAATACTCACTTTTCTCCCCTAAAACTGCATTACTGAGTTGTCACTGAGCTCTACTAGGTAAGACAGATGTGGAGCAAATAAACACCTTTTTCTCAATTAATCATAAAAAGATCTCCAGGCATAAATGAAATAGTGGGTGAAGGCCAAAAATATATTTCTATGATTTACCTATGGCCTCTTTATGTCACGGTGTTTTTTAACTGCAGTCTCAAAAAAAATAATAACTGAAACAACTACATAGTTCTCAGTCCCTTGGGGCCAGATGTGTTTCAGAATGCAGAATATTTCGGATTTTAGAAAGGTAATATGGCATGACATACTGAATATTACATGATACTGTCATGGGGTCTGGGGTAGCATCTCATAAGCAAACACAGCAATATTTCTGCAACAAAATAAATGAATACTTACTATAAGCATTAAATAATGACTAGAAAGAGTGTCAGGTCAGGTTCAGTTCTGTTGCCAAATGAGTTAGGAAAAAAGCTTTAGGTTTGCAGAACTTTCTGAATTTCAGAATTTTAGATAAGAAATGAAGGACATATTTTCTAATGCTGTGACTTCAATATATCTTACTTTAAACAATTAAAATGACTCTGTTTTCTTTATCCATAGATTTTATTTTAAATGTAATAGTGTACATTGCACCTCAATTTACAAAGAAAAATGTAACACAGCCTTATTACTTTCAAAAGCCAGTGCACTGCTCTAGGCTGCAGAGGACTTGGTTTTAGGCCCAGCCTTCTAACATTCTGAGATGCAAAGTTAGATATGCCACCCAATATATAATGAGGATGCCTAAGGGGAAAAAGGGTTGAAATGATTTGTCTAGTGTCCTAGAAGTGATTTTCTTCTTTTCATATAAAATGTCATATATTGTGGCCAGCATACTCACACTTGAAATGTACAGACCCAGTTACCCCATATTCATTCACGGACTGACACAATAGCTCGTTTATGAAATAAATACTATTCTAAATACTAGAGACATAAAGATGAATAAGACATGGGACCTGCCCTCAAGGAGCTTAAAATTTAGAAGAGAAGACAGATATAAGGCTGATAATTACATCACACTGAAATAAGTCCAAGTAGAAGTAAGCAGAGATTGGCAGGAGACAAAGACCCAGACTTACTAAATTAGAATCGCTTGGGTACAGCCCAAGAATCTGTATTGTCAAATATTCCCAAGATTACTTCCATAGAAGCCATCTACAGACCAGAGTTTGAGAAATACTGGTCTAGTGGGCTGATTTTTTCATGTTTCTTAACAATCTCTAATTCATTAATATAAACATAAATTCTTTAAGATAATTTAAAAAACATAACATCAATTTTATACATAGAAAATTGTATAAGTTTAACTTATCATTGGCAGTCACAAAGATAGTCAGAAAATCCAGAGAAATGACTAACTAGATTATTTCAATCATTATATATCGAATTGCCTACTACACGGCCTAGACACTAGTGGTTCCCAAACCTGAGTGTACATGAGAATCACTTGTTGTGCTTGTTAAAACACCAATTGCTGGGCTCTAAGCCCAGAGTTTCTGATTCAGTAGGTGGGGTGGGGGCTGAGAACATGCATTTCTTACATGCTCCCAGGGATGATGATGATAATGGTCAGGGACTCCATTTTGGGAAACATAGTCCTGGACTCAAAGAAATATGAAGCTTGGTCCCTTGTCCTTACGAAAGTTACAATTTAACCAGAGAAAGAAAACTAACAACAGGAAACAAAGGATAATTATGTGTTAGAAAGAATACAAGTGCAGAAAGAGGTCCTGAGAAAAGAGAAAATATTGGGACCTGGAGCAGTTGCAAAACACTTCATGGAAGAGTTGAGGCAGTTGCAACTTAGAAAGAATTCAAATAAGTGAAGAGGATGAAGAAGAACAATCCCAAGGCCTGGGAGCAACATGGGCAAAAGAACAGAGGTAAGAAGAAAGCCTGGCGTATGCCAAGAAAACTAAAGATAGCACCCTGGCTGGAGCAAAAGATACAGAGTGTTACAAGAAATAATATTGGAGTTATAGAATGAGTCCGGTATAGATGACTTTGAAAGCCACAGCACTTTGAGTGGACTTGCAGTAACAAGATGCCATTGTGTTTTTATCTACATTTTTTTCTTCCTATTTCCTATAGTAGAAACAGCAAGTAACTCGGAAGAGAGATTGGAGTCCTTGCCTTACCACTATGTAAATCTTAAGCAAGAAGTCAAGCCTCCCTGTACCTCTCTGTTTTAGAGATCAAATAAGACAATGTATGTGAGAAAACTATATAAACCGGAAAAAAACAAACATTCTTATTGTTTTATCTGTAGCTTTTTTATAGAGTGTGACTTTTCACCTTGGATACTTGTACAGATCCCTCATTAGACTATATGTCCCCTGAGAGCAGACAGCATGATCTGCCTCACTTTTTTTGTCCTTCACAGCACCTAGCACACGGCCTAGAATCCAGATATTCTTGAATACATTAGAAGTTCTTGATTGATATAATGAAACGAACTAATAGTATTTTCAGAAGATAAGTCTGTCAGGACATTACAAGATGGATTAGAAGGAACAGATTAGGAGCCCAGGTATATGTACAAATCGGCCTAGCAAGCATCCTTACTCAATTCCCTCCTTCCTAAGGGCACAGCCATACATTCCTACTGAAGTGCCAAGAAACTTGTCCAGGACTCAACTCCCAGCCATCTTCCAAATCCCACTTGCAGTCCCATTCCAGTTATTATCTCTCTTGTATGAACTCTTTGGATTGGACATATTATGATGCCTTCCTCAGTTCCCAATCCTGCCTTTGCCTTTGGATGCTAGCTAGCCTTGTGTTATGGACTGAATGTTTGTGTCCCTAAAATCCATATACTAAAGCCATAACACCCAGTGTGGCTATATTTGGAGATGGGGGTTCTAAGGAAGTATTTAAGGGTAAATGAGGTCATAAGGGTGGGGTCTCGGTTGGTAAAACTAGAGTCACTATAAAAAGAGACACCAGGGAGCTTGTTCTTTCTCTCTCTTCCCACTTTCATTGCATCAAAGAAAGGCCATGTGAGTACACAGCAGAAAGATCCCTATCTGCAAGCTAGGAAGAGAGACCTCACCAGAAATCAAATTAGCTGGCATCTTGATCATGGACTTCTGGCCTGCAGAACTGTGAGAAAACAAATGTCTACTGGTTAATCCATCCAGTCTGTGGGATATTGTTATGGCAGCCCTTGAAGATTACTAGATCTTGGTTCCCTTTTGCTTCTCTCCTGAAACCACTTACCCAGCAGAGTAGCTGACAGCATACGAGGCCTGGACTAAGCTGTGACTATAAAATGAGAGAAGAGACAAATCCCAGACTCATTCCAAAGGAAACTAAAAAATGACAGGGTGACTAAGAGAACAGATTATATATTGAGGATAAAGGAAAGTAAACAGTCAGAAATAATTCCAAGGTTCCTAGCCTGGGAGACCAATGAAACCACTGACAGAAATGGACAAGTGTCAAGGGGAAACGACTTGGGAGAAAAAGAAGATAAGTTCAGTTTTGCACATGTTGCATTTAAGGTGCTGACAGAACATCTAATTCATGAGAGCGGTTGGAAATATGGAAGAGGCAGAGGTGAGGATTTCAGGATTCAGATTTAAGAATCATTCATGCAGAATCGCCCAGAATATTATGGTCAGAAAGAACCCTAGAAATTATTTAATTCATTATTTACTCTAATATTATGAGAAAAGCAATACCAAAAGAAGTTAGGCTCACCATAAAACTGGTGGCAAAGGCAGAACTAGAACTCAGGTCTTTTTAAATGTTCTTTCTGCTACAAACTTGTAATATTCTCCGGTAGATGAGAATAAGGCTTTGGGAAACAACCACAGCTGGGAGAAGAAAGAAAAGCAAACTGAGATGGATCAGAATGGTAAGAAGAACAATAAAATCCAAGGAAGGAAAGATTCGAGACAGGAGCAGTCAACAGTGTACTACGTGACAAAAAGGTCAAGTTGGATGGGAACTGAAAAAAGGTCACTGCGTTTTGCAATGAAGTTATTAGTTACTTGGCAACAAACTGTTCTTTTTAATCGTATCGACTATTCCAGAATTCTCTAAAATGCTGCCCTTGGAGTCCTTGCAATGGGAACACCTCAGACATATAATCCACATATAATGAGGTTCTCTTATTAGTTCAGCAGCTAAATTACCTTGAACAGGGTCCAAGAAGAACCAGTTCTACGTGAATTTCAAATCTACAGTGACTCATGTTAGAGCAGGGTTCCAGTTTGCTCACATTCTCATCTGATCATATTTTCTCAAAGTTCTTAGAGCCTAGCCATACTTTTAAAATTTATAGATTTTATTTCCTTTCTCTGAATTCATATGTATATAATCCTAGGAACTTCAAACCTTTCAGCAGTTGGCTAATTACTGCATAACGCTTTTCAAAATAACATTACTAATTATACTGTACAGTATAATGAAACACACAAACATGGGGATTTGAAAATGTAAATGCCTATTTTTGAAATTCAATGGGTGATGATTTTTAGGCAATTTTTGACACATTTATTCCCAATTCTTTACTTCCCATTCTAAGAAAGTAAGTGGTATTAAGACTATCTGCATAATGAAAACCACATTATAATACAGAGAATCACGCAGCAAGATTTGTCTAAATGTAGAAATTTTCAGTAACAGCCATCTGGCAAGTAGCAACGTTGAAAGTGTATGGGGGATGTGCTATTTACATCATCTGTGTATCAGATGATCTACAACCTTAAAAAAAGCACGGCTTTTTATTAAGTGAAAGGAAACATAGTTTTGTCATTTTCAGACTGAGTTCTGAATTTTTTCTTAATTCAGAGTTACAAATTCAATCTGATAGGAAGAAAAAGAATATGAAAATGCACTTCATCTGAGTTTAATAGGCATGGTATTATAATGTTTGAATTTTCCACCTTACCAAAGCTATGTACACACTCAAGTATCCTATCACTATATAACACACAGATGTTTAACTGGCATATGCATACAGATTAAACTTTATCTAAAAACCAATGAAGATTAGACACTGAATTTGGCACTTCAGACTACTGTTATTAGCACTCTATTACTGTAATGGGCATAATTCAGCCACCCGCCTTTCCTTCTCTTCCCCGAGAGCCCCTACCCTGCTTCCTTTTGTCCCTATCCACCTGATCTTTTTCTTCCTTCAGCTCTATGTAAGTCTTAAGCCTACCAGTGACACTTAAACCTAATGAGCCTTCTGATCCTTATTAATGAGAATAAAAATAAATCTTACATAACCTTGAGGACGTAATGAATTTCAAAACACATCTTATACGTGAGTTACTAAGGCTATTAGTAGTAGCAAATTCTTAGAAAGCTTTTTACTAATGCTCTCTGCTCTCTTTTGTATACGTGCAACCAGTTCAAGCTGGTTCTCAGTGTACCTGATTCATAACACACCTGAGTTCAAGTCGAATAGAAGTAAACTAGAGGTTCAGTTATAGATTATTCCAGGTGGCATTTCAGCCAGTTCTGCTTAGAAATGACAAGCAGTTAAGGGGTCTATAGCAAGGAGACCCCATCGAGATATAATGAATTCTGTGGAAGGGCCCCCTCTGCACCTAACCCAAATGTTGTCCTCCCTTCAAAACTAAGCTCAAATAGCACCTCCACAGTGGAGCTGACCCTGCTCTCTCTCAACCATCTTGACGTCCATTGCCTCAGAACTTTTGTAAGTTATTGCCACTGCTCATTGTAGTCCTAATTATATTTCATCTTATATTGTTATTTAATATGTCATGCTTGGGATATATTTTAAGGTAGATTTAAGCTCCTTAAAAGTCGGGCCTATGGTCTTAGACGTCTCTATACCCTCCACAATACCTAGCACAAGCAAATAGTGACTGAATATGGTCAATTATGGAAAGCATGAACTAGGCACCAAAAGAATGAAATATATTTGGCTCTGGAAAGTGATTATCCTCTTCATCTAAACTGGTTTCATTTCTCCCACCTGCTCATATTACTTCTCATTTTTCATCCCTCCAGCCCTTGCTAGTTGTCAGCTCCTTAGGTGATCTGTAATAAAAGGAACTGTCCAAACTGCAGGAGCTGGGAAATGTCAAAACATCATTTCTTTTTTCTTATGACTGAAGGCAGAGAGGAGAGCTATAACGGCATTTTCCTGAAGGAATGTATACTTAATATATAGGACAGGACCCAGCAGGAGGAGGAGCTGAAGAGCATCTTCCAATGCCTCAAGACTCCTTCCAACAAAGAGGCCCAGACACTGTTACTGCCGATCTGCATTTGGCTTTTAGCCCCTCTGATTTAGACAAGCAACTGTGTTTGGCTTCTTTTCTTTTTCAAATGACTACATACTGATTTTACTGCTGAATCTATTTTCCTCTTATGAGGCCATTTATTTTACCTACTATAATATTTTATCTCTCTCTTTATTCTTTGAAATGAAGAACAGGAAATGAGTTAAAAGGATAGTGCTAAAGAGAGCTCTTGCTCCCAAAAAGGGGAGTTTAGCACACTTTGGTCTCCATATAAGCGCCTTGTTTGGTATCAAGGATAGAATCTTCATTCTAACACAATTATTCCCCTTCCTTCTAAAATCAGCTTACCAGGAAAAGCTGACAGTGCCCCATCCACCCTTAACCATCCGTTGTTCCTGGAAATTCAGCTAAGCAGCAAGCTGAAACTGACACCTGCTCTAGAGTTAGGACAAGCCAGCCCTGGTGGTCTAGTGGTTAAGATTCAGTGCTCTGCCACAGCCTGGGTTCATTTCCCGATCAGGGAACCACAGCACCCATCTGCTGGTTGTCATACTGTGGTGGCGGTGCATTGCTGTGATGCTGAAAGCTACTCCAGTGGTTTTTCTCAGGGCTAATCTTCCTCAAATAAAGAAGACCTGATGGTAGATGACCATATACTAGATGGAGACTAATACTTCTGGGAATCCCTTGAGTTGTAGTCAATAATCAGCTACACTTCATGCACCCCCAGCTCACTGATTTATTTTTCCTTCCAATTGAGATTTTGCTTGATGAGGGAATGTACAGACTATGCAAGAGGATGTCTTAAATTTACAGAAAAATAAAACATGTCTTTTAAAAATATTATGGTAACTGTACTTTTACATTTTTCCTGAGATACCCTCTTTTAAACAAAAAGGACCCAAACATAATCCCTGTGTTTCTGGAGCATATGAATAAACGTGTCTACACAGAAATATCCAAGTATACTCAGCAACCAGCAAATAAAAGTTTATGTTTGCCTACCTCCTCCGGCAAAGAGAGCAGCAATAAATGGGCAGACATCCCAGGATGATCATGCTGATCACACCAAGCCCAAACATCCGCAACATCTGTGTTGGCTCTGTCGGTTTAATTATATCCTGTTACTTTTATGACTTAAGCAAGAGAAGCAAATCTGAGTTCTTTCATAAAGTCATTATAAAAAAACTATCAGTTAATAAAGTAAAATATGGAGGTATTCTTATATGACAGGTAAATATCCTTGCTACTCTATAAGTAGTAGGAGTTTATCAAGTGTTCTTGAAATATAACTAAAGACTACACTTTAAATACATGGCCCCCAGCAATGAAAGCCTTAAGAAAATGATCCTACTGTTTTGCTAACAGATTATTACAACTCGTATTGTATATTTCTTAAGAAATATACAGGCCTAAGCCTGTTTTTTCTTTTGCCATGTGCTACACACCTTAGAGCACTCGAGGAGTGAATTAATCTATGACTAGTTAACTTGATGAAGGAACGGCTTCTTAAATGTTTACTTCCAAATTATAAAACATTAAATTAAACAAGAAATCAAGAATTTGCAGGTAAATAAGCATATTTTATTCTTCTACCCATTCGGAAACACATTCTAATATGATTGGGGAATTGTAAGTCACGGTTCAATTTTTCCCTCTACAAGAACCAAATGTCTCTTCACACATAATATAAAGACTAAACTGATGAATGAATTATAAACATCATGTGACAGTGTTAAAAGTGAAATACTGTATTCATGATCAGGTTTCAGTTTCCATTATTAATACTAGATATTCAACAAAGAGCTGTAAATTGAATAGGGACTATATTAACCTAAGACATTGTTTTGCGTGCATCCTTTTTGTAGTACTTGTTAGTGTTTAGTCATATCAAATACATCCATCATGGGACCAAACTGGTAATATATGCCCACTATCCAAATGAAGGAACAAAAACAGATGGTCTAGTTCTCAAAACTTCGTAAAGAAAAAAAAAATCTTAAGAGAAGAACCTAATTCAAAAACAATAGAACAAGGAGAAACTAATAAACAGACCTTAACAAGAAACATTCAAGTCTACTGTTACATACTGAGATGCTGAAGACAAGATAAATGGGAAGAATTCTATTCAAGAAAAGAAGGTGGGAAGAGGAAAGTAAGCTAAGGCATGCCCAAGAGGCATCTTCTGCCAGGTATTGAGGGTTACATCTCATATAGCCTGGAATCTTTAGGACAAGACAGAGAGTGACTAAAGCAAAATGTATCACATCTAAGGGCTAAGCAGAAACTGCTCACAAATAAAGACCGGACCACCTCAGGACCTTTTGGGACAATATTGCTCTAGGGCTGGGAGTCCCCTTTAAGTGTTAAGCTGGGAGATCCAAATATAAATTTATGCAATTGTGACTTATTTCTTGATTTTTAAAAATAGAAATATAATAAATGTAAGAGGATGAACTTACTATCTTTCAATGGGGCAAAACAAGTGAAGTTCCTGGTCCCGAGAGAATAACAGCATCTGTGTGCCAAACATGCACTCTGGTTAAGATCTTGCAGGTCATCCTTGCAGGCCTTCAGCACCTGATTCTCCTTTGGAATGCACGCTTTCGGAAAAAACATTCAAGAAAGAGAATTCAGCATGGTTATCAAGCACTTTCCCTAATTAAATAATTACTGCAAGACAAAAAAGAAAAAGAAACATTTAAAAAAGAAAAAGAAACATTTAACCAGGTATATTTAAAGAAAAGATTGAATGACATATACAAATAGTGATGAATGCTGAAAAAATAAGAGTTAATTTAAAAGTTACCATAAAGTTATTTAACATGACATTTTCAATTCTAGATGAACTGCAGAAAAATAGAAATTGTTAACAGGTAATTGGTAAGGTAGTTTTAAAAGGACGACAAACCATAAGCCGAGTAGCAGTGATATAAATATAACGCAGAAGGAGCTAAATAACAAGAACAGACCAAATGCCCTTAAAACTAACACCTTGTTAAAATAATACCACAGATATCCTCTCACTCAATTTTACTAAGCTACAGAAACTCACTGAATGCATCAATAAGAATGAATGTAAGTAAAATTCACACAGTTTACTGCTAAGAGTAAAGCAAGTGATACTATTAGTATTGACCTACTTTCTGTGAACACCTCATATTGGCACTACAGTATGTTTTACGAGTCTTCCTTTTGACCTTAAGTTATGACTCCATAATTTTGAATAGGCAATGATTTATGGCGTGAACACCAAGATTCATGCAACTGCAATAAATTCACGCATATTTGAATCTATAAGACTCACAAGCTCAAATAGCTGACTTTTTCTAACATCCTGCCTTAAATAAGAGAAACAACTTTAGAAAGGCAGATATCAGATTTTTATTCAAAAAGAAAACCTCTACAGTATGGCTTAAAAAGCCAGCATAGATTCAGTTCAATCTCCAACACCGTCAACAACTACAGACTTAGAAAAGTAATAACTGATGTTTTATGATCATTCCAAAATACTTCAACATCAGCAAAGAGCAATACAATAATTATAAGTATATTTTTACCTTTTGGTATATTTTATTATAGTCCTCTTCCTTAAAGACTGGCAATTCCTAAAGCTAAGGTAAAAATAACAATGGCTATCATTCACTACACACCTATTTGTGCCAGGTACCTTGCTTTACACACATTATTTCTAATCTTCACAACAAACTTTCAAAACGAGTTTTACAACCTCTATTTTAAAAATAAAGAAATAAAAGATCAAAGTAACTTGTGCAAGGTTACAAAATTAATGCATTACCAGTTGCCCTGGATATTCATTTCCCAAACATTTTAGACATATGAGAGTTTAGCTTACTCTGTTGTTATATACTCTAAGCAATCTGTTCTTCAATCCTGCCAGGCCCAGAGTGACTCTCCTCCCCAGGCTGGACTGCATCTGAAATACCACGTTCAGTCCTAGGCATCATACACCCAGAAAAGGGTGACAGTAGTCAGGGCCTGCTCAGAGCTGGGACAGACTTGCTGTGTGCTGAGTTCCTCACTACTGGCATTGTTCAAAGACGACTTTCCAGGAATGGAAATCATAGAGATTTTAAATCACAGAAGAGACTGGAGTAGATCTCTAAAGTCCCTTCTAAGGCTGAGCTTCTCTTATTTTATGCTTAAATTGCATCTGATGGGATTTATACTAGATGCTAAAATTAACTTTCAGACTCAAATTACTAAGAGATATTTGTAATTTTAAAGAAAAGGGTAGAACAATTTTTATCAGGTTTACGCATTCAAGCATATAATTTTGTCCAAAGGGAGAAGGATCATGCGACCTCTCAAGCTTCCCTGCCAGTCTGTCTCTAGGTTATCATTTTAATCTGCAAGAGATCAATCTTTTACAAACAACAGCCTAATGACAAAATGATATACTTTTTTCTTTTTAGTGCTTAAGTGGGAAGAGTGTTGTTCATTTTCAATTATACAGAGGAAGAAATAAATTGGTTAAAAATATTTTACATCTTATGAACTTGTAGTTATTCTTCTCAAAGAAGACAATATACACATTTTATAAATATTTAATCACTGTTATGAAATATTTGAATAAACCTAAGCCAGAAATTTCTCTTAAAATGGAACAGTTTGACTTTGTGGGGCAAAAACGTTCTCTCCCACAATTGATTTTGACTCAACTGACTGCACCAGGTTGGAGGAGTATTGGGGATGTAGGTATCTTATTTAGACTATTTTTAAAGGTGGCTTCAGTGTTCGTATAATGTAGTTACTATAAGTAATCATGGGACCGTTTACATCTGCTATTTTCATAAGATCTAAAGCTTAAATCATTTGCTGTTGTTTATGACCAACTTTGGCACTTACTAAACCATTCTTCTGGCTTCACAACATACTACCTTTTCTTTCTCAGATTTCTCTTTCTCCACTCAATTTGACCATGGCAGCATTTTTAATTCATTTAAGGATCTCATCTATTTTGCTATGCTCAGTGGTATTAGGTGTCATAATGCCTGTTTTGTATAGAGAAACATGAAGAGACTTATGCAAGGACACAGAAGAATTAGTGGTAGAGTCTGGAATGAAACAATGGATATAATTTTGTGTTTATATATGTACATCAAATTTTGTTAGAATAAATTCTGCAGGATTTTTAATAAAAGCTTCATCTTTGTAATTCACATTATGCCAATTTATTTTAATCTTCTCCTTGAAAGGGTACCACATGCTGAACAAAATGAAATGTGTTATTTGTGGTTAATAATTCTCACGGGTCACCATGTACCTGATAAACACATTATATACAGAATCACAAAAAGACGATGTGACTTGAAACCTGAACTTTTTATCACTAAAACAGATGGGAAAACATCTGGTGTATTCCATAACATTAGAGCCACAAAGTACCTTGATTAATGCCACAGAAGACATCGATTTCACAATACTGGGTCAGTTATTAAATTTCAGGCAATGCCATTAAGGTAATTTGTGAAAGGTTTAGATATTTGTGAAGGAAAAGCATTTTACAAAGAGTAACAAATATTTATGGAATGCCTTAAAAACACTGTCTCAGTTCATCCTCACAATTCTCTGTGGTAAATATCTTCATTTTAAACATGAGTACACTGAGGTTCAAAGGTTATCTTGCCTAAGGCAAAGGGCAAAGTCAGGATTAACACTCAGGTCTGTCCCACCCCAATGCCAATTGACTACACTGCCTCCTAAACATTTAACTACTATTTTCAAAACAAGGAGACGGGAGGGAAAAAACAACAAACAAGAACTTACTTGTTGGAAAGAAAAAACTTAACAGAGCTTCCCATGCAGAGGTGTTTTCCAGAGATGGCCCACTAGCATTTCCATTGCTCCACGGAATATACTGGCTTGGAGACACAGAATTCGAGAATCCTTAAGAAAAAGTGAAATTATTAATCCTAACATATAAAGCATTTATCACTTTCTATGACCCATTAATAGTAATCACCTTTGCTTAAATTAATTATGGAAAGTATAAGAGCTAACAAATATTGTACTTTCATCTCATAACAGCTCAGATATTATTAATTATCAGAACATGATTCTGCTGTGAAACTGAAAAACTATTAAATCTAAAAATGCTTAAGCTATAGGCCAACACATCCCATTGCTGTGCTATACAATAGTGAACTTGCCTCTGACAAACAGCATTGACATTCAAAGGCCCAATCAATTAACAACTTGGAAACTATGTATTCCAACTAAATCATAAATCAGATCCCATCACAGAAACTCTTGGCAAATATGCTGGCTTCTTTACTAACTGATAAAAATCAAGGCCTTAGACACTGTAAAAGGTTGCTTATCCTTCTTCCTTGCTTCTTCAAACATCTTTTAGTTTTATTTGCATGATCCTCTCCTATATTAAGAGGAAAGGATACCCATCTTCACTCCCATAGCATGGATTTGTCCATATCATTAAATATTTCCCAATATTATCTTTAATAACTTCACAGTATTCCATTATAAGGCTCTATAATAACTGAGTTAACCATTTCCCCATAGAAAGACATTTAGGTTGTTCACAATTTATTGATATTATAAAGGATACTGCATAGAACTCACAGATACAGAGAACAGACTGGTGGTTGCCAGAGGCAGGGGGTGAAAGGTGGGTGAAATGGGTGAAGGTAGTCAAAAGGTACAAACTTCCAGTTACAAAATAAGTCAGTCATGGGGATATAACGTACAGCATGGTGACTATAGTTAATACAGTATTGTATATTTGAAAGTTCCTGAGAGAGTAGATCTTAAAAGTTTTCATCACAAGAAAAAAAAATTTCTATGTTTGGTGATGGATGTTAACTAGACTTATTGTGGTGATCATTTCACAAGATATACTGATATCAAATCATTACGCTATACACCTGAAACTAATATAATGTTACATGCCAATTATACCTCAATAAATAAAAGAAAAAAACAAAAAATGAAGAACACTGCACTGATTATCACTGGAACTATATATCTGCAGATATTCATGAAAAATTCCTTAGGATAAACTCTTAAGGAATGGTGGGTGACCTTGGCCATACAACCCTCCAGCAAGGCTCTCCCAAGGTACAGTCCTACCAGCAGTGCAGGCAACTGCCAGTTTTCGTGCATCCTCACCTTTTTGTTGTTGTTGTTTGCCAATTTAATGGCCAAAATAATGGTGTTTCTTTTGCTTTAATTTGCACCTTTAGTCGTCAGTGAGCTTACGTCTTTCATACATTTGTTGGATAGTAGAGAACTTAACCGTTAATCTGCCACATATGTTGAAAATATTTTTCAAGGTAGTTGGCTACCTTTATATTTTTAAAGGTACTTTGGGAAGTTCAAAAGTTTAAAGTGTTTTTTGTTATCAATTCTATCAATCTCTTCCTTTACTGTTTCTGCCTTTCAGGTCATGTCTAGAAAGACACTCTACACTCTAATGTTCCCTTCTAGCACTTTTATAATTTCATTTTTAAATTTAAATCTTTAATCCACTTGGGATATATTTTGGAGTATGTTATGAAGTAGGGATACTTTTTTTTCAGTTGTCCTAATACCATTTATTAAATCCATCCTTTCCTACTTATAATATCACCATCATATTCTAAGTACTTAATAGTCATAGATCTGTTTCTTGACTTTCTATTCTGTTTCACTAATCTACCTGTTTGTGCACCAATACCATCGTTAAAATTTGTCTCATATTGTCATATGTTTTAATAATTGATCTGGCAATCCTTTCATTAATCTTCATTATCAAAATTTTATTCTCAACTCTGAATAATTTTTTAAATGAACCTTAGAATTATCTTGTCAAGTCAAAAACTCCTAATAATATTTTTTTTGTAATTATGTTCAATTATTTAACATTCACTCAAAAACCATTTATTGTGTGCTAGGCATGAATTCAGTTAAATGTAGACTTATTTGGAAAGAACTGATAAGTATAAAATTTTATTACCCAAGAATAGGTTTGTTTCTCCACTCATTCAAGTGTCTTTGTACATCCCTGTGTAAGGTTTATAGCTGCATTCATACAGCTCTTGAATCTTTCTTATTATGTTTATTCTCATATACCATATTAATCTTGTTCTTAGGGGAATATGATCTATTTCACCACATTTTCTAGCTGATTACTGCTAATATGTAAGAGAGCTATTGATTTTGGTTCATTGGTTTTATATTTCAACACTATGCAAAAATGTTCACTCATTATAGTTTTATCTTCACTGTATATTACATGTCTTGACAACATTAAAAATAACCCATTTTGTCCTTTTTGCTTTCTCCTAACTCCTACTCATTCAACAAATATCTATTTAATGTCTACTATATTTTAGGTTTTGGCGATACATCAATGAAAAAATCAGATGAGATCCCTGCCCCTCATGGAGCTTACAGTATGGTGGAGCAAACAGACAAAAAAGAAGTAAACGAACAAATTTAATAACTACAAATTGTAATGAATGCAATGAAGTAAGTGGATACCAATGCAGCATAAGGTAGGAGACCTACTTTAAATAGGGGCTGGCCTCTCTTGAGACGATATTTAAGCTAAAAAAAAAATAAGAAACTGGCTACACAAAGGGCCTGGAAGAGTGCTTCCAGCACAGGGGACAAAAAATGAGATTAATATTGCCAGGGAAATGATACAGCAAAGAAACTACAGTTGGAAGCAGCTTCAACAGGACCTATATTCTGTACTGCCACTTGTTCACTCAGTGCCCACCTTCCCCAGCTGACTGCCTCTGTTGCCACTGGACTCAACACACCATCTGAAGGAAGTGTTGGCTGGCAGTAGCACACAGTGGCCTGAGTCTCCACTCTAGGATATCTTCCCCAGATGGTATGCTCTCTGGAGTCTCTCCAGGATGGAGACTGATCCCCAGCTCAGAGTACCCTAGCCTCCAGCCCCTCCCAGACAGGCTTGGCCTTAGGCTGAGGTGAAACACAGGTTGCGGCAACTTCTCTCAGTAGTGTCTGGCCCGGCTTCATTCTATCTTTCTGATATCTCTCCAAATTTCTGGCATATTGATGGCAGATGGCACTCTTCTGGGTTCTCTGGGTTTTCAACCATCATAGATCTTTTTGTCCTTTCAATGAGCATTTGAAATGGAGGAGGCAATTAAATATTTACTCAGATAGGTATCATCAGTGGCAGCCTGAACCAAAAGCCTCCAGAGTGTTTAACCTGTTCTCCCTATACCACTGGTTTCTTGCCGACTCTGACAGACAATTACTTACAAATTAACGAGTAGTATTTCCCAAAGTGTGGTATGAGTACCATCAGCATTACATGAGTTGATTTTAGGTGAAACACACTTGAATATTTACGGATATATCTCATCTTTGCTATTTATTTACTTTAAAAGTGTAGGAAAAACTCTATGACCGGCATATCAAAACTATTATAACACCAAACAAGGTTGATATCACTCACCATATGGCAAACCTTTATAAAATTCCTTTTAACCACCCTGTTCTTTCCTCCCTGGGAGCAACTGCCCTTTCCTCTCTCCAAAATCTCCCATCAGCCAGTGCCCAGGTCTTCTCAGATCTTCCTCTCCACCCTGTTAGGCTCTAGCCTCTTTCCCCTCCCCATCACTTTTCATATGCAGAATAATTTCATCCTTTATGCCTCTAATTTGCATCTGTACACTCATTAATATGCTCAAACAAAAGATTAGGAGCCAGCTTCCTTAAATGGCAGCAAGAAACAGTAAAGAACCAATTAGGTTGCCCCGTCACAAAGAATTTTTATTTTTTAATTTCTCTGCTGCAAAAAAAGACTGAAAATCTAACCACATTTCAAAGGAAAAAAAACTAAACTCAAAGCTGTGAGCATCATGGGCATGCAACCTGTGCAATCTACAGTCTAGCTCTTAGAAGGACCCCACGCTTGGTTTAATGCTCTATCATCTTGAAGTTCATAAGAAATTTTGAAGTAGGGATGCTGCATTTTCATTTTGCAAACTACGTTGCCAGCCCTGCTATGCAGTGAAGTCTCTCAGATGAGGAACTGGATTAAAGGGTGAGAAGACAGAAAGGGAACAGTGGCTAATGTTATCAGCTTGGAAGGATTCTCCTGGGGCTGTAGTAAATTGAGGGTCTCCCTATGCAGCAGTCTTTCTGGGCCTTGGCCTCAAACAGACCTGAATTTGCACCCTGGCTCTGTCACATACTAGTTGGTACACTTGGCCAAGTCAGTAACTTCTCTTTGCCTCAGTTTACTCATCTGCAAAATGGATTTTGAAGGATATTCTGAAGGATTATAAGGATTAAATGAAGTCATGCTTAGTACAATGTAAAATGAATAAATATTTTGTCATGTCTTTCATTATTTATTTTTATTGTTTATAATTTTAAAAACAGTATTTTGGTTGTGGGATATTTATTTTTATAAATAATTCTCTTAATAACAAATATGACCAGTTTTCCATTTATAACTGTGCTACACTTTCCTTTTAAAATAAACATATTTATGTAAAAAAGTGAGACTTTTTAAAGGAAAAGAGGAAGATCTGATAGTATTAAGATAACCAAGAGCTGTGAAGGTGTTACACAAACTACTGAGGCAAAAGCAACACCCATAGCAAAATCTCCTCAACTTTTAGACAAGGTAATTGAAGGGTAAAAGAGGTAAAGCGACCCATCAAAGGTCACAAAGCAAGTCAGTGGCAGAATCAAGACAACTTGGGTCTCCTAATTCGTAATTCAGGACTCCTCCAACTATACCACATGCACACATGGTTAAAGCAAGAGCAAGCCTCGTGCTTAATGAGGTGCATGGCAGGCAGCCAGATCCTCTATCTATGTGCACTGCCTCATTTACTCCCCGTGAAGAATGGATAAATGAAGTATTCTAATATAATGATACAGAAACTAGTCACATGGTTGTGTCCATGAAGCTAAAGCATTCTGAAAATATTACCTATTAGTCAATCTTTATTTCTCCTTTTTTTTTTAATCTCCCATTAAACGCTGTGCAATAAGAATTAATCCAATAGGTTACAGAGAATTGGTGGAGAAGCTGGGATCAAACTCCCAGTCCCCAATCTCCTAGTCTCCTCATCCTGTATGCCACTAGTCTACATGCCTTCCATAAAAATACAACCTGAGAAGCAATGCAGTTTGGGAGTCCAAACGACAATACAAACTGGAGATATCCCAGAGGTACCTCACATCCAGCAACCTCAATTCCCTTTGGTGGCATTAAATCTAAGAGAACTCGGAAGGGTCTGTCTAGGAAGGAGAAGGGGAATTTTAGTTCTAGAATTACGTGCCCTCCTTTCACCATAATACTCCAGGGCCATGGCCAAATTACTTTACCTCTCAGTGTGTATTACTTTGCTAGAGTCATTGTAACAAAGTGTCATAAACTAGGCGGCTTAAAAACAACAGAAATTTATTGTCTCACAGTTCTGGAGGTTAGAAGTCCAAAATCAAGATGTCTGTTCCTTCTGAGGGCTGTGAGGGAAGGCCTCTCTCCTTGGCTTGAAGACCACTGTTTTCTCCCTATTTCTATTCATATACAGTCACGCATTGTTTAATGACAGAGATACGTTCTGAGAAATGCATTGTTAGGCGATTTTGTCATGTGAACACCATAGAGTGTACTTACACAAACCTAGGTGTTATAGCCTACTACACACCTAGGCTATGTGGCACTAATCTTATGGGACTACCACTGTACGTGCAATATGTTGTTGACCAAAATGTCATTAATGTGGCATTTAGTCTTTTCTCTATGAACGTCTACCTCTGTGTCCAACAAGTCATACTGGATTGGGCTCACATTTTAATTTGATTACCTCTATAAAGACCTTATCTCCAAATAAGGTCACATCCTGAGGTACTGGGAATTAAAATTCCGACATTTTTTTTTTGTCGAGGGTGGGGGAACACAATTAACCAATAACACAGTACAATTCATTATATTAAGTTATTTTAAATGTAAAATAATATTTAATCCATCCAGTCACATATTACCTCCCAGGAACCTGGGAAATCTGACAGTACAAAGAATGAATCATGAATTATTTCAGGAGAAAATATGTTAAATCTATACTGGAAAAAGTCTTCATGGAAATAAAGAAATCACACTGAATAACAGTATTCTTTTTTTGTAAGAGTTCTACTCAAAATAGAAATAGAAAACGAAGAACTCATGGACTAAGAAAAAATAATGTACAATTTATAGTTTTGTTTTTTAACTTACATTTTCAGAAAATGAAAAAGCACTGTTTGTAAAGCTCTCAGTCATATTTGTAACCAGTGTTTATAAGGACAGCAAACTAATTCAGAAATACTTTGGTATTTTAGATGAACAGTAGGAAAAATAAGTATGAATAATTTGAAGTAATATGATTTATAAACGATCATTTAAAAAGTATCCTAAAATATTTCCATAAAGCAGAAATCATATATTCTAACTTAATTAAAGTAGTTGGTATAAGGATGCCTAACATATACTTTATTTAACTTTGAATTTCACCCCTCATAAAAAGTTATAAAGCCATGCAGTTCTGACATAGTACACAGAAGTCTCTGTTCCTTTTACTTACAATGCCTCTGCTAAATTTTTGCCTCCTCCTTTGCCTGTGGGAGGACCTTGGTTGGGGGTGGTCATAGAAGGCCTCTGCGGAGGGCAGGGAGAGAGAAGTCACTGAGATTAGAGGTGAGGATGGAAGACTGTCTTTAGGCTTGAGGTTGGAGCTTGAGGGAAAGAGGAAGACTGTGGGAAAGCCAAGGCCTTTATGCAGATGTGGAGATGGAACATCACTGTGAGGGGCTCGGGAGGGAGGGCAGGCCATGGGAGGTAAGGTAGAGAATGCCATTTTGAGAAGGCCATCTTGGAGCTAAGGAGAGAAAGCTATGGGGAAAGGAAAAGTATTTGAGCAAGGGGTAAGAAGGATTTGAAGGAGGAGATGGGAAAGACTTTGAGTCAGGAAAGTGAGGCAGCATGACCATTAAAGAAGGAGGAGGAAAAAGACTTTGGGGGAAGAAGGAGAGAGTACCTTTGGGGGATGAGGGAGAGGAAATTCATGAGTGGGGAGAAGGGAAGGCTTTGGAGGGCTGAAATAGGCATCAGAGAGGAGGGTGAGTAAAGGTCTGGAGGAGGGTAGGTAAATGAGGAGGAAACGGAAGGAATTTGACTGAGGGAGGGAAGGTCTTTGTGAAGACAGGTTAGAGAGAGAAAGACAACATGAGGTAAGAGAATGAAGGCATTTTAAAAGGGAGGTGAGAAATTGAAGACCTTGAGTGAGGGGAGGAAAGGGCTTTGTGAGATTAAGAAGAAAGGCTACTGAGTGAGGGAGAGAAGGTGAGCAAAAGAAAGATATTGTGGGGATATTGGAGAACGAAAAGACCTTGATTGAAGGTTAAGAAGAACTTTTGGAGTGGTGATGAGGGAGGGAAGGCATTTGTGAGGGTAAAAGAAAGCAGGCATTTGTGAAGTGAGGTGGCAGAGGGATGGCCTTTGTGAGCATAAGCAGAGGAGGGAAATTCTTTGAGAAAGCAGGTGAAGGAGTTTAATATAGTCATGCACCACATAATGACATTTTGGTCAATGATGGACCACATATATGACGGTGGTCCCATAAGATAAGTACCAGATAGCCTAGTTGTGTAGTAGGCTATACCATCTAGGTTTATGTAACTATATTCTATGATGTTCACAAAACAAAACCGCCTAATGACACATTTCTCAGACTGCATCCCCATCATTAAATGACAGATGACTATACTATATGAGGAGAGGAAAGTTCCTACTTTGAGAGGACTTGAGAGAAGGAGGCCTTTGAGGTGAGAGGTGAAGGAGAGAAGTCAATTATAAGGATAGAGGAGGCAGAGATGGCAATCATGAAAGAAGGGAAGGCCTTGGTGAAGGGAAATGAACAAGGAAAGGTCTTTGTGAAGGGAGATAATGGAGGAAGGCATTTGAGTGGTGAGGTAAGGGGGGTTAGTAAGGTGAGGTTAGAGGTGGAACAGCTTTAAGAGAAGAGGTGGTGAAGGTTAATACTTGGAATGCTGAGATGACAGAGGTTAGTACTATATGATAGGAGGTAATGAAAAGAAGGTCTAAGGAGAAATGAGGGAGGGAAGCCATTCATAAGGGAAAGAAAGGTATTTGTGAGAGTTGGTGAGGGGATTCAGTCATTTGTGAAAGGAGGTTAGGTAAAGAAGACCTTTCACAGAAGAACTATAACATGTAAAGAGACTGAAACACTAATCAAAACCAACCAGGGTCACATCAGCATCACGGCAGAGTGAGTTCTCCCCATAAGCTCTCCCCTCAAAGATACAATGAAAAGAACATTTATATTCCAACAGAGGACATCCACACAACAGAAATGATGTCTGAGAGACCCATGCAGCCGTATGTCAGAAAGTGGAGGTGCTGGAGCCTCCACCGAGGTAGTGGAAGGAGGTAAGATAACGTGTCTCTTCCTCCCTGAAGGACAGAGACACAGGAATTGTGTGCAGCCTCTGGGAGGAAAGCAGGGAGGGAGTGGCGGCCCTCCGTGGGAACACCATAGATCTCTGAGGTGCCTCACAGCCCGGGGGAAAGCCCCCCATAGAGGTGACTGCTATCACCAGGGTATCTTCATCAAGCCAATACTGCAGGAGAGCTGACAGCGAGGGGAGAGTGAGAAGTCCCCGAGATCTCCCAGGAGAAAGAAAGCTTCCCTCACCCTGGCCCAGCACCCCAGCCCAGCACCTGGGAGCTGTCCCATGGATCACAGTGTGTTCAGAATATGCAGCTCTTGAACCCCACCCAGTGGTGACAGGTGGAAGTAGCAATCAGCTACTACCAAAATGCAGAAGCACAAATTCATGGCATCTAGCAGTATGAAGAAATATGTTAAATCTCCAGACCAAAAGGAAAAGGACAAGTACCCAGAAATCAATCGTGAAGACACAGAAATCTATAACCTAAATGACAGATAATTCCAAATAGCTATCATTAAAAAACTGAACGAGTTAAAAGAGAATGCAGATAGACAATTCAATGGGTTCAAGAACTACTTCACAAATGAGGTTGAAACTATAAAGAAGAATGAAACAGAAATATTCAAGATGAAAAACACAATGGATGAGATAAAGTAGAATGTGGATTCCCTGAACGGCAGAGCTGATATCATTGAGGAGAGAATCAGTAACAGTGAAAACAGAAATATAGAAATGCTTCAGAAGGAGGAGGAGAGACAACTAAGACTAAGAAGAAATGAAGAAAGTCTCTGAGAAATATCCAACTTAATCAGGAAATGCAACATAAGGATTATAGGTATTTCAGAGGAAGAAAAGAAGGAGAATGGAACAGAAAGCTTGTTCAAAGAATAACAACAGAGAACTTCCCAAACCTGGAGAAGGAGATGGAAATTCACATGAAAGAAGCCACTAGATCTCCTAACTATATAAATGTAAAAAGGCCTACTGCAAGGCATATAGTAGTAAAGCTGGTAACAATATATGACAAAAAAAAAATACTAAGGGCAGCAAGGCAGAAGAAAATAACTTACAAAGGAACCCCTATTAGGCTTTCAGTGGATTTCTCAGCAGAAACCTTACAAGGTAGGGGAGGGTGGAATGATATATTCAAATCTTTGAAAACCAGAAATTTTCAGCCAAGAATACTCTATCCAGTGAAAATATCCTTCAGATATGATGGAGAAATAAAAACTTTCACAGATAAACAAAGCTGAGGGAGTTCATTGCCACAAGACTCCCCTGACAAGAAATGCTCAAGAAGGCCCTCATACTTGAAAAAAGAGAAGGGGCTACAAAGCCCTGAGTAAGAATATAAACAGGTAGACAATATCAGAAAATTGTAGCTATCCATTAGAACACATTAGCAAATACTCAAGTAAAACATTAAAGATAAAGGGAAGGAAAACACCAAAAAACAAAGATAATCTTGTCATTTAAACTAGACAGATAGAATAAAATGTGACAAAAACAATGTAGGAGGGGAAGAGGAAAGGAACTGAATGAGCTTAGCCTAAGGAAATAAGAGGTCATCAGAAAACGGACTATCCTATCAACAAGATATTTCATACAAAACTCAAGGTAACTACTAAACAAAAAAGCAGAACAGAGACACAAATAATAAATAAGGAGAAAACTAAGAAATCCAGCATAAAAAACTACCTAACCAAATTGGTAGTCTAAAATACATGGGATGATAAACAATGGAAATGCAGGAGAACCAGAAAACAAGCAATAAAATGGCAGCATTAAGCCCTCATATATCAATAATCACTCGAAATGTAAATGGATTGAATTCTCCAATAAAAAGACACAGAATGGCAAGATGGATTACAGAACAAGACCCAACAATATGCTGGCTCCAGGAAACACATCTCAGCTCCAACAACAAACACAGGCTCAGAGTGAAGGGATGGAAGATGATATTCCAAGCTAATGGCAAATAAAAGAAAGCAGGTGTTGCCATACTTACATCAGACAAAGTAGACTTTAAGATAAGACAGGTAAAGAGAGACAAAGGGGAGCAGTATACAATGATCAAAGGGACACTCCACCAAGAAGACATAACACTTAGAAATACATATGCACTCAACACAGGAGCACCAAAGAACATAGAGCAACTATTAACAAACCTAAAAGGAGATATTAACAACAAGACAATAATAGTAAGGGACCTCACACTCCACTCACATCAATGGATAGACCATCCAGACAGAAAGTCAACAAGGAAACAGTGGAATTTAATGAAAAACTAGACCAGATAGACTTAACAGATATATATAGAACACATCATCCAAAAACAGCAGAATACACATTCTTCTCAAGTGCACATGGAACATTCTCAAGGATAGAATATATGTTGGGAAACAAGGCAAGCCTCAATAAATTTAAGAAGATTGACATTCTATCAAGCATCTTTTCCAAGGACAATGATAAGAAACTAGAAATTAACTACAAGAAAAAAGCTGAGAAAGGGGGAAATATGTGGAGACTAAACAACATGCTACTGAACAACCAATGGATCATAGAAGAAATTAAAGGAGAAGTCAGAAAATATCTGGAGACAAATGAAAACGAAAACATACCATACCAACTCATATGGGATGCAGCAAAAGCAGTCCTAAAAGGGAAATTCATTGCAACACAGGCTCACCTTAATAAATAAGAAAAATCCAAAATAAGAAATCTCAAACTACACCTAACCGAATTAGAAAAAGAACAAACAAAGCCCAAAGGCAGCAGAAGGAAGGAAATAATAAAAATCAGAGCAGAAATAAATGCAAGTGAAACAAAAAAGACAACAGAAAGGATCAATGAAACAAAGAGCTGGCTCTTTGAGAAGATAAACAAAATTGATAAACCTCAAGCCAGACTTAAAAAGAAAAAAAGAGAGAAAGCTCAGATAAATAAAATTAGAAAAGAGAAAGGAAAAATTACAATGGATACCAGAGAAATACAAATGATTATAAGAGAACACTATGAAAAGCTGTATGTCAACAAATTAGACAATCTAGAAGAAACGGATAAATTCTTAGACTCTTACAACCTCCAAAAGCTGAATCAATAAGAAATAGATAATCTGAATAGACCAATCACAAGTAAAGACATTGAAACAGTAATTAAAAATCTCCCAAAAAATAAAAGTCAAGGACCAGAAGGCTTCCCTGGTGAATTCTACCAAACATTCAAAGAGGATTTAATACCCATACTTAGTAAACTATTCCAAAAAATTAGGGAAGACAGAACACTTCCTGACACATTCTACAAGGCCAACATCACCCTGATACCAAAGCCTGACAAGGACAACACAAAAAAGGAAAACTATAGGCCAATTTCAGTGATGAACATAGATGCAAAAATCCTCAACAAAATATTGCCACCCTGATTAGAGCAATACATCAAAAAGATCATACATCATGGTCAAGTGGGATTTCTATGAGGGACACAGGGATGGTTCAATGTCCATAAATCAATCAACATGATACACCATATTAACAAAATGAGTAATAAAAACCACATGATCCTCTCAATAGACACAGAGAAAGCATGTGACAAGATCCAACATCCATTTACGATAAAAACTCTTAACAAAATGGGGACCAAAGGAAAGTACCTCAACATAATAAAGGCCATATGTGACAAACCCACAGCCAACATCATACTCAATGGGGAAAAGTTGAACGCCATCCCTCAGACAACAGGAACAAGACAAGGGTGCCCACTCTCTCTATTCTTATTTGACATTGTCCTGGAGGTAATAGCCAGAGAAATTAAGCAAGAAAAAGGAATAAAAGTAATCCAAATAGGAAGTGAAAAAGTGAAACTCTCTATTTTCAGTTGACATGATTTTATATATAGAAAACCGTGAAGAATCAATCAGAAAACTACTAGAAATAATCAACAACTAATGTAAAGTTTCAGGGTACAAAATCAACTTACAAAAATAAGTTGCATTTCTATACTCTAATAATGAACAGAAAGAGAACTCAAGAATACAATCCCATTTACAATCATGACAAAAAGAATAAAATATCCAGGAAGAAATTTAACCAAAGAGGTGAAAGACCTATGCAATGAAAACTACAAGACATTGTGGAAAGAAATAAATGATGACATAAAGAAATGGAAAGATACTCCATGCACATGGATCAGAAGAATAAACACAGTTAAAGTGTTCATAATACCCAAAGCAATCTAGAGACTCAACACAATCCCAATCAGAATCCCAATGACATTCTCCACAGAAAAAGAACAAAGAATCCTAAAATTCATATGGGGCAACAAAAGACCCTGAATAGCTAAAGCAATCCCAAGAAAAAAGAACAAAGCTGGAGACATCACAATCCCTGACTTCAAAATGTACTACAGAAACCTCACTCTAGATGAAAATGGGCACTGTTGTTAATGATGTCCAGAAATTGTTAATGTGTCAATATATATTGAGACACAGATTATGCTTCCATCACAGTACACGTATTGCAGTGGTGACAATGAGACCTGTAACATTTTTTGCTAGGCTAATAAGTAAAAGTTGGATGTAACAAGAATTTTCAATATTAGAAATGATTAGGAATAATATATCTTAGATCATTTGCTAAAATAGCAGTCAACTTCCTACAATTTAACTCCTAGGCCCTAAAGTAAATTGGTTGAAAAAATTGGATCCTAAAGATTACAGGTGGAGAATTTTTTTTTTTTTTTGAGGAAGATTAGCCCTAAGCTAACATCTGCTGCCGATCCTCCTCTTTTTGCTAAGGAACACTGGCCCTGAGCTAACATCCATGCCCATTTTCCTCTACTTTATATGTGGGATGCCTACCACAGCATGGCTTGACAAGCGGTGCCATGTCCTCACCCAGGAGCTGAACCGGCGAACCCTGGGCCGTTGAAGTGGAATATGTGAACTTAACTACTGAGCCACCAGGCCAGCTCCAACAGGTGGAGAATTTTTAAAGTATGTCCTTATTCAAGTGGAGATCAAAGAACCCCAACTGAAAGAATTGTGAACTGACTGACATGACAACCATGGACTGGACAAAATTCCTTTTTAAAAGAGCTATCTTGAAGATTATGACAAACTTTGGAGGAATTAAGGTGACTGGAAGGAATCACAACATGCGAAATTACTTCAATAATAATTTATTGACTTAAAAAAATGTACTACAAAGCTATAGTATGGTACTGGTACAAAAACAGGCACACAGATCAATGGAACACAATTGAAAGCCAAGAAATAAAATCACACATCTACAGACAGCTAATCTTCGACAAAGGTGCTAAGAACATACAATGGAGAAAGGATGGTCTCTTCAATAAATGGTGTTGGGAAAACGTGACAGCCACATGCAAAAGAATGAAAGTAGACCATTATCTTAAGCCACACACAAAAATAAACTCAAAATGGATCAAAGACTTGAAGGTAAGACCTGAAACCACAAAACATCTGTAAGAAAATACAGGTAGTACACTCTTGGACATCGATCTTAAAAGGATCTTTTCAAATACCATGTCTTCTTGGACAAGGGAAACGAGAAAAAATAAACAAGTGGGACTTCATCAGACTAAAGAGCTTCTGCAAGGCAAAGGAAACCAGGATCAAAACAAAAGACAATCCACCAATTGGGAGAAAACATTTGCAAATAATATAGCTGACAAGGGGTTAATCTCCATAATATATAAAGAACTCACACAACTGAACGACAAAAAATCAACCCGATCAAAAAATGGGCAGAGAATATGAACAGACATTTTCCCAAAGAAGATATAGAGATGGATGGCCAACAGGCACATGAAAAGACGAACATCACTAATCATCAGGGAAATGCAAATCAAAACTACACTAAGATATCACCTTACACCCATTAAAATGGCTATAATCACCAAGACAAAAAATAACAAATGTTGGAGAGGGTGTGGAGAAAAGGGAACCCTCTTACACTGCTGGTGGAAGTGCAAACTGGTGCAGCCACTGTGGTAAACAGTATGCAGATTTCTCAAAAAACTAAAAATAGAAATACCAGCTATCACACTACTGGGTATTTATCCAAAGAACTAGAAATCAACAGTTCAAGGAGACTCATGCACCCCTATGTTCATTGCAGCATTATTCACAATAGCTAGGATGTGGAAGCAACCCTAATGCCCATGGACTGATGACTGGATAAAGAAAATGTGGTATATAGATAGACTACAATACTACTCAGTCATAAAAAAGACAAAATCATCCCATTCACAACAATGTGGATGGACCTGGAGGGTATCATGTTAAATGAAATAACCCACACAGAGAAAAATAAACACCATGTGATTTCACTCCTATGTAGAAGAAAAACTAACACACGGACAAAGAGAACAGTTCAGTGGCTACTGGGGCAGGGGGTTGGGGGGTATGCACAGGGGGTTAAGAAGAGCACTTATATCGTGACAGACAAGTAATAATGTACAACTGAAATTTCTAAATGTTGTAAACTATTATGAACTCAATTAAAAAGAAAACACCCAAGAAGGAAAAGTCTAGGAGCAGATGGTTTCACTGGTGATTTCTACCAAATATTTAAAGAAGAATTAACACCAAACTTTCTCAAAGTCTTTCAAAAAATAGAAGAACACTTCTTAATTCATTTTATGATGCCATTACTAACCTGATACCAAAGCCAGACAAAGACACCATAAGAAAACTACAAACCAATATCACATATGAATATAGATGCAAATAAATAGATGCCCCAACAAAATACTAACAAACCAACTGCAATAGCACATCAAAAAAAGTATATACAATGACCAAGTGGGGCTCAATCCAGGAATACAAGGGTGGTTCAACGTAAGAAAACCAATGAAATATGCCACATTAACAGAATGAAGGGAAAATGCCTCAATTGATGCAGGAAAAGCATTTGACAAAATGCCACACCTTTCATGATAAAATCATTCAGCAAACTATGTATAGAAGGGATTTTGGGGGGCTGGCCCCATGGCTGAGTGGTTAAGTTCATGCGCTCCACTTTGGCGGCCCAGGGTTTTGCCGGTTCAGATCCTGGGCGCGGACATGGTACCGCTCATCAGGCCATGCTGAGGCAACGTCCCACATGTCACAACTAGAAGGGCCCACAACTAAAATATACAACTATGTACTGGGGGGATTTGGGGAGAAAAAGCAGAAAAAAAAAGAAGATTGGTAACAGTTGATAGTTCAGGTGCCAACCTGTAAAAAAAAAAAAAAAGGATTTTTCTCATTATGATAAAGAATATTTATGAAAAACCAAGAATTAACATAATAATTGATAGTGAAAGACTGAAAGCTTCCCCGCTAAGATCAGGAACACGGCAAGGATGCCCATTTTTACCACTGCTATTCAGCATTGTACTGGAAGTTCTAGCCAGAGCAATTAGGACAAAAAATAAAAGGCATCCAAATTGCAAAGGAAGGAGTAAAACTACTCGCAGATAACATGATTCTATATATAGAATATTCCAAAAAAAGTCTACAAAAACCTATTAGAGCTCATAAACAAATTTAGCAAAGTTGCAGGATACAAGATCAACATGCAAAAATCAGTTGTGCTTCTAGACATCAGCAAGAACAATCCAAAAGGAAATTAAGAAAACAACTCCATTTACAATAGCATCCAAAAGAATAAAATATCTTGGGATAAACTTAACCAAGGAGGTCAAAGACCTGTACATTGAAAACTACGAAACATTGCTAAAATAAATTAAAGAAGACGAATGGAAAGACAACCCGTGTTCATGGATTTAAAGCCTTAATATTGTTAAGATGGTAATACTGCCCAAAGTGATCTACAGATTCAACACAATCGCTATCAAAACTCCAATGGCCTTTTTGCATAAATGGAAAAGCAGAACCTCAGATTTATATGGAATTGTAAGGGGTTTTGAATACTTAAAACAATATGAATAAAGAACAAAGTTGGAGGACTCATGTCCCAGTTTCTCAACTTGCTACAAAGCTACAATAATCAAAAGAGTATGGTACTGGCATAGGGACAGACACATAGACCAACAGAATATAACTTGAGTCCAGAAATAAACACATAAATCTATGGTGAACTGATTTTCAAAAATAGTGCCAAGACCATTCAATGGGGAATAAATAGCCTCTTCAACAAATGATGCTGAGACAACTGGATCGCCACAGGCAAAAGAATAAAGTCAGACTCCTAATAGATACCATATACAAAAATTATTTCAAAATGGATCAACAACCTAAGTATAAAGGCTAAAATCACAATACTCTTAAAAGAAAACATAGGAATAAATCTTCATGACTTTACATTTGGCCATGGATTTTTAGATATGACACCAAAAGCACAAGTGACAAAATTAAAAATAAATTGAACTTCCTCACATTTAAAAACGTTGGTGCATCAAAAAATAAATTATCAAAAAAGTGAAAAGACAACCTACAGAATGAGAGAAAACATTTACATATCATATATCCAGTATATATAAAGAACTCTTACAACTCAATAACAAAACCATAAACAATCCAGTTAAAAACGGTCAAAGGACTTGAATAGACATTTCTCCGAAGAAGATATACAAATACCAAAAAGCATATGAAAAGATGTTCAACATCATTTGTCATTACAGAAACACTAATGAAAACCATAATAAGATATCATTTCTCACACACTAGGATGGCAATAACCAAAAAGGGGGGGAGGTAACAATTGGCGAAATTAGGGACGCTCGTGCATTGTCAGTGGGAAAGTAAAATGGTTCAGCCACTTTGTGTAACAGTTCAGAACTTCCTCAAAAACTTCAACACGCAATTCCTATAAAACTCAGCAATTCCACTCCTAGGCATATGCCCGAGAACCGAACACGTGTTGACAAAAAAACTTGTACTTGAATATTCACAGCAGCGTTATTCATAATAGCCAACAACAGGAAACAACCCAAATGCTCATCAACTGATAAATGAATAAACCAAATGCAGTATATTCATCCAACAGAATATTATTTGGCCATAAAAAGGAATGAAGTACTGATAATACTACCACATGCATAAATCTCGAAAACATGATGCTAAGTAAAATGAGCTGGACACAACAGGGCAAATACTGTACGTCACCGTGACACGAACCATGAGAAAGGAAACCCACGGAGGCCGAGAGCCGGCTGGCGGCTGCCGGGGCTGGGGGCTGGGGCTGGGGAGTGACGGCGCGAGGCATGGGTGCGGGCTCTAACTGGGGCTGAGGGAAGTATTTCGGGGAACTAGACAGAGGGGGTGGCTGCGCAGCGTTTGAACATACTAGATGTCACGAAATTGTTCACTAGAAAGCCGGTCACTCGGCGTGAAGCGAATCTCACACCAATCTTTTTCGGAAGGAGGGGAGAGCGGCTCTTCAGGAGGGGCGCTCGGAGGGCCCGGGGCGGGGAGAAGCCGCGGTCAGGCGTGGGGAGCGGGCCAGGGAGGGTAGGCCTGTGAGGCGGAGGGGAAGGGAGGGCGGGCGTGTGGCCGCAGCAGGCGGCCGCGCCCTGTCGCCCCTGCCCTGGCGTCCCGGGGCCCCCGGCCAGGAGCGGCCACTCACCGGTAGTCAGGAAGTAGAACAGCAGCATCAGGGCCCAGCTGGCGAGCACGAGGAGCCCAAAGTGCTTGCGGGCCCAAGCCTTCACCGCAAAGTAGCGCGGCCCAGCCTGAGGGAGGCCAAGCAGAGGCGTGCGCCAGGTGGGCTGACGCATGGCAGCCACGGCAGCCTGGAGTCCCGGACTGTCGTTCTCCGGAGGAGGCCCCAGCGCCGGCTCCTCCGCCTCAATGGCTCTCACCCTCGCGCGCACTTGCCACAGCGCCCTGGATTTCGACCGGTTCCTCCGCCCGTGCATCAAGCTCCTCTCAGCAGGCATGGCTCTCGGTTCCCGCCTCGCTGAGGTACCGCCTCGGTGCCGGCGACCGTTGACCCACAAGCCCCTGCGGCAGTGACGCTTACGTGGCCCCCCGCGGCGGCACGTGCCAGGCCTTGCTGCAGGCCCCGCCCCTTTTTAACGGCCGCCAGGCTGTGTGCATGCCCCCTCCGCGACTCCAGGCCCCCTGCTGCCCGTGCGGGGTCAATGGCTTTGAAGGAGCGCCCCTGCTCATCCCTGGCCCACAGGAAGGATGCCGACGGCAGCCTTGCGCTAATTCTCCTCAGAGCCAGTCCGATGACGCACACTGCACCCTTTACGGCCACTGCAGTTAGGCACTGTCGTATTTGCTACGGTGGCTGCTAGGCAAGTGTGGCTGTTTAAATGTCAATTTTAATTAATTAAAATTAAACAGAGTTAAGAAATTATTTCTTCAGTCACAGTAGTCACATATCAAGTGCTCAGGAGCCACACTTAGCTAATGGTAACCGTACTGGACAGTGCGAATACGGAACGTTTCCATCAGGGCAGAATGCTGTGATGGGCAGCGCTAGGTGTGCGCGGTGACTATAGTGAATATGGTCGATGTTCAAGAGGTCGTTAAACTGAGTAGGAGCTTTCAAGTGGAGCAAAATGGTATTTGCCTTTGGAAACCTTAAGGTTGAGTTACAAATAGATGAAACAATAAGAAACATGAGAACAAAGAGGCTGTGAGGAACGCTAGTGACTCAGGAACACTTCCATATCATTCCCATCATTTGCCACCAATGAATTGGGTGGCCTTAGGTGCCTTCCTCCTGCTGGGCCTCAGTGTTACGTGTGTAAAATGAGAGAGTTAGCATTGTCTCTAAGCCCCCTTCTTGCTCTAAAGTCTGACCCTCGAGCAAAGTCCCGTTATCCTCGCTTGGTTTGGGCACACCTGCTAATGGACCATGTAGGTGATGCTGGCTTGCTTCTTAGCCTATCTCATTCTAGTTTTCGAGGGATGTCAAAACTACCCTTCTCAACTGCATTTCCATCCTTATTCTCACTATGTTTTACTCTGGCTTTCCAATGGTTTTCTGCTAGTTTTATTCTATTGTTATTTCCAATGTTAATAGGCATTCCACAGGAGTAAGGAGTGGGGAAGGCCTCCTATGCAAATAATTCTTGAAATTTAGCACATTCCACCCCACCCACCCTCACATCCAGGAGCAATGCATAACGTTCTTTATTAAAGGATCTGAAGAGAGAAGAAACTGCTTTCCTTTCCTTTCATCTTTAAAAAAATTTGTTTTTGCCTCAGCTTTTCCAAGACTAATTGACCAGAAGACACCTGTCCCACAAAACACTTATTAACATCTTCTGAAACTACTGCTTGCACTTGTGAGGAACTGTGAAGTGTCAGCGTTTACTCCACTTGTGAGTAACAAGGTAGCCTGCCACAGTTTCGTAGATACTGGCAGAAGATGCAACACTTCTGGGTCGGAGACAAAGGACAGATGCTCTACTGAGACATGCAGAGACTCGAGAGACTCATGAACAATTGCCTTCCTACAGCAACCCTGTTTGTGTTATAGCACACATGGAAAATGATCATATGACCAGACACGACACAGCCGCCCTGAGGGCTCAGGGGATTAAGCTAGAGCACATGGGTTGGGAACTCAGCTCTCGACCACTTCATGGCTTGTGCTCTCTGAGCCTTAGTTTCCCCTTCTGCAAATTTTGGGCTGTGGTCAGGCTGATTGTGAAGATTCCTTCCAGCTCTGGCTTGCTATGGCTCATACTTGACTGTAGTGTTTGGGTTTGCTGTAAACAAGCAAGACGTGGCAGTTCTACAACAGTGCAATACTCCTGAGCAATCCACATTATACCACTAGAAACCCAAATTACTAACAAGAACTCGGGGACAAAATCCCTAGGATTATGCCTGAGCATCCCCTGGTTTACACAATACTAATTCAAGATTGGGGCGGCAAAAAGCCATGTGGAAGTATCCATTTTGTAGATTGTCAGATGTAGATTTAAAATCTTGCACTGACTTTCCTCTTTCCTCCTATATCCTTGTGGGAGCTAAATTTGATACTGGCCAACTCAGACCTAATTAGGGAATAAAAACTGTTGCATGGGCATGAATACAAGAACTGCTTCGTGAGATGGTACATACCATTGCTCAGAATGTAACTACTGCACTTGTGGAAAATTGAGAATTGACACTATTTTTTAAATATCACTACAGACAGACATGAAAAGATGCTCAATCTCAGGTAATCAGGGGAATGCAAATTAATTAACAATGAGGTATAATTTTATGCTCATCAGATTGGCAAACATTAACAAATATTCACAAGAATATTGTGAATGCTTAACTAGGAATTCAGTCATTGCCGGTGGAGGTGCAAATGGGTACAACCACTCTGGAGAGCAATTTGATAACACTTTGTAAGGTTAAATATCCACATAGTCTGTGACCCACAAATCCCACTGTTGGGTATCTATCCTGTCACTCATGTGTACAAGGAGACATGTACAAAGACGTTCATTGTTGGGCCGGCCTGGTGGCGCAGCGGTTAAGTTCTCACATTCTGCTTCCGCAGCCCGGGGTTTGCCAGTTCGGATCCCGGGTGCAGACATGGCACCGCTAGGCAAGCCACGCTATAGTAGGTGTCCCACATATAAAGTAGAGGAAGATGGGCACGGATGTGAGTTCAGGGCCAGTCTTCCTCAGCAAAAAAAAAAAAAAAAAAGAGGAGGATTGGCAGCAGATGTTAGCTCAGGGCTAATCTTCCTCAAAAAAAAAAGATGTTCATTGTTATAGTGAAAGCAATGTAAAGGATGTCTCAGTAGGGAAATGAAACAGACTGTAGTTCATTCCTATAATGTACTAATACATAGTACCTAATGATGATCAGGATCTATCAACCTCACCACATAGTAATTCATTTTTTGCTGATTTGCCTAGTGGCATGAGGTGGCACTGCAGTCTCAGCTTCTAATTCAGTGGAACCATTGTTGTATTCCCTGAAAGAAACAATTCCCCTCTTGGATAATAAGCTTCTAAAACAGCAGAAACCAGAGTTGTTGGAATGAGAAGCAAAGTGTAAACATTGTTGCAAGTAGTTCACTAGGTATCATTTTCACCATCACCCCTTAGATCTTAGCCCCGTGTATACTGGTTATTGGAAAAACAGCACCTTATGGTGATTTCACTTCTGGTTCAGAGTGCACAACGCATCCTCCAAAACAATACCCCAGACTCACAGAATGTTTTCTCTGAGGTGGACTTCAGCAGGTGATTTCATTATTCTATTAGGCTAACTTCTTTTTTAATCTTGATTGACATGTAATTGACAAATAAGTTTGTAAGATATTTAAGGTGTACAATGGGGCGATTTGATATACACTGTGAAAGTATTCCCACTATCTGGTTAATTAAGCTATCCATCACCTCACATATTTCTCTCTCTCTCTTTTTTTTTGTTGAGAACATTTTTCTACTCTCTTAGCAAACTTCAACTATATAATGCAGTGTTATCAACTATAATCACATGTTTTACATTAGATCCTCAGACCTTACTCATCTTATAACTGAAAGTTTGTACCCTTTTACCAACTCTCCTTATTTCTCCCACCCCCAGCCCCTAGCAACCACTTTTCTACCCTCTGTTTCTGTGAGTTCTACTTTGTTTTTCAGATTCCGAGTATAATTGATACCACGTAGTATTTGTCTTTTCTCTGTTGGCTTATTTCACTTAGCATAATGCCCTCAAGTTCCATCTATGTTGTTGCAAATGGCAAGATTTCCTTTTTTCTCATTGCTGAATAATATTCCATTGTATGTATATATATATATATATATATATGCTACATCTTCTTTATCTATTTGTCTGTTGATGGACATGGATGCTTAGGTTGTTTCCGTTTCTTGGCTGTTGTGAATAATGCTTTAATAAACATGGGAGTTGCAGATGTCCCTTCGAGATCCTATTTTCATTTCCTTTGGCTATATACCCAGAAGTGGGATGGCTGGATCAGATGGTAGTTTTATGTAGGCCAGTTTCTTCTAGGTGATGTGGCACATGTTAAATACAGTGAAGCCAAATGGCCTCAGTCCATTGCTACACTTCTATTAGGGTAATGTGAGTTCCTTTGATGGAGGCAATGTTGTGTGAGATACAGTGGTGGTATATACGGTATTCAATAAACCTATGGATAGTAGGACTAGCAGAAGTGTGGTGGGCAGGGAAGCAAATCCAATCTGGAGGGAGAATCTATTGAAGTGAAGGAAAAAGTCATTGCCCACTCCATAACAGAAGAGTCCAAAGAGATGAACTTGTCTTAAGGTTTCTGGATGGTACACACAGGATATGACACCATATCAGGGGTCCAGGGTTGATGGCTCCGGCTTGCAAGTTGGGCATTCAAGCAGCAGTAATAGTCAGTCTTGGTGAGAAGAAATCCATGTTATTGAGCCATATGTAACTTTCATCCCTGCCCCCACAGCCACTTTGTGTATGAGCCCATCAATCAAGCACAGGATGATGGGGAAAGAGTCTGACTGACCTCCACTGCATGGGCATTAAGTCCACCTGATGATTTAGCACCTCTTCTACAAAGAGAAACTTTTCATGAATATTAATATGCAAGACAAATAGTATCACACTCTAAGTCTATTTTAGGTCAATTTACATACCTCTTTCCCAAATTTCCTTGCCGTAAATCCTTCAAACTTGCTTCTTCCAAGACCTTGATCATCTAGCAGCAACATTAGGCTCTGCCGTGAATCAACATAGATCTTTGCTACAGCCCTTCTTTCCTTCCAGGCAAATGGGACAACTTCCAGGCAAAGGGGACAATCTGATACACTGCTCAAAGTTCTGCCCACCGGGAAGATGTCCTATCCCCTTCCTACTGATCACCTGTTGAGTGGAGCTGTAATGCCATAGCAGTCCACTTACTCCAAAGAGATAAATATTCTCTCCTTTTCTTCTGATCGTTGTTGTCTCTGGATCGGCTGCAGCCATCTTGCTATCAATATAAAGATGAAGTCAACATGGAGGATGGCAGAAGAGAAGCACAGGAAGAACCTGGATCCCCAGTGACATCAGTGAGCCGACTCACAACTTAACCCATCTTGAAACTTCCAATTATGTGAGAAAATTATTTTTCTAATAGTTTCAACGACTTTGAGTTAGTGTTTCTGCTTCTGGTAGCCAAATGCTTCCTAACTAATACAGTTGTTCAACCTGTCTCACTAGGAAGGGTAACACGACATGCACTATTTGATCACATAGCCCAAAGTCAATGCTATTAATGGAAAATATCCCACATTTGAACACCACATAGATATAACTATATATACAGAGATCTATGTTAAGTATTTGTTCAATGAATGAATGAACAAATGGATAAATAAATGTTTTCAATAGCTATTGCTCTAAGCATAAATCTCTATTCCTTATTATCTGTATCAGTCAGGGTTTAGTTGCAGACAATTAGAAACCATCCTAGTTAGTTTAAGTAAAAAGGAATTTAATACAGAGAAAGAGGTGATTACAAATTTGTAGGAAGGGCTGGAGGAGGAGGCTCTTAGCTGGGCCTCCAGGGAAAATTCTAGAACAACACTGTAAACTGACTCCCTGAGGGAACCAGTGGCATACCAATGCCAGAGCAGTAAGACCAGACTACTCTGGGTGTAGGCACTGAGGGAGTGCGGCATCTCTAGGAAAGTAAAAATAATAATAAAACCAATTAAAAGTTTGTCTGCTTTTTTATTGTCATCATATGTCAACAATTCTAAATAATGTCAGTGATAAAACACTCTTCTCTGAAAAAAAATCATTTCTTTGGCTATGTTCGAAACAAATTACTGTGACTACTGTTGAGTTGTAATAATATATGCAAGCTTCAATCCAGCATATTTCAATTACATATCCTTTAATCAACATTGTATTTACATGGAAGTTAATTTGGAGAACTTCCAGTTACACAGGCTATCCCCAACACCTATGGAACCAACAACATATGTTAATTTTGAAAATAAATTCACCAGAGTTTAAAATCATTCAAGTTCAATTCAAGTACAGTTCATGTCTCCAACACTTGCAGTGCTACACATTCCTGTATTTAAAAAATGACAGCATGGGGGGCCAGCCCGGTCCCACAGCGGTTAAGTGCGTATGTTCTGCTTCAGTGGCCTGGAGTTCGCCAGTTCGGATCCCGGGTGCAGACATGGCACTGCTTGGCAAGCCATGCTGTGGTAGGCGTCCCACATATAAAGTAGAGGAAGATGGGCACGGATGTTAGCTCAGGGCCAGGCTTCCTCAGCAAAAAGAGGAGGATTGGCAGCAGATGATAGCTCAGGGCTAATCTTCCACAAAAAATAAATAAATTAATTAATTTTAAAAAATGACAGCACAGTGATTGTAAAGACGAAGACACAGAACTTGAGTTTCTTCAGTTCTGTCATTTATGATACCACTTGAAGTTTTTAATTGTGTTTACAATTTACAAAACTGAGACAGAATGTCAACTGTAAAGTATGATGTGGTTATTTAGTAAGTGTAAATGTTAGCTTATACATTAAATAATATTTCATTCATGAACCATTTTACCGAACTTAAAAATTTTCAAAATTGAGATTGATCCTTCTCTGTACCTTACTATTCTTCTTATTTTTTATTGAATTTTTATTAAACTGGAATGTTATTATTCATTATTGCAACTGATCAATATATAGAAATGTTTGTTACCCCTTGTTTCCAAAATATTTATTAATTTAATTAAGGAGTATTAACCCATTACATTTTTCTCTTTTTTGCACAGTAATATTTATTTTATTATTTATTGATTTTTATTATATGATTATATACGAAGTTTAATAAAAGAAATTTTCACAATGCCTGCAGCTCTTTTCTGGCCATGTATTTTTATTCTTTTCATTTAATGATTATTACTGAAAATAATTATGTCACATAGAAGAAAGAGGTGTTAAAAAATGATCGACTCCATTAAACTTCCTCACACTACTCTATGGCAGCCCAGGTTCGTGGGTTCGGATCTGGGGTGTGGACCTTCTCCACTCATCAGCCATGCTGTGGAAGCACCCCGCTTACAAAGTAGAGGAAGATTGGCACAGACACTAGCTCAGGGTTAATCTTCTTCAAGTAAAGAAAGAGGAGAATTGGCAATGGATGGTAGCCCAGGGCGAATCTTCCCCACCAGAAAAAAAAAAAAACCTGATACACTCCAGTGTATCCGATGTGAGATATGTTTGGCATCCAGTGAAAAAAACAGCTACCTTTCTATAGCTGAGATGCTGGGTATCAGGAAGTCACTTCCAGAACTGTTAATTCTAGGAAACCACTACTTAAGCTGGGATCTGGGGATCAGGAATTTGCTGCTGGAACTGCTGGCACCGGATCCTCACCAGCAAAATGGATGCCTTGCATCCCTCTTTACTCCATTTGGTTCAGTTTGGAATTCAATCATAATGAAATTGCATCTGATTGGCTATACCTTTAGGTGATTTATCACATCCAAAAGCCTGTGTGCAAGGGAATCTGGGAAATGTAGTTTTTAGCTTTCTAGCTTCTGCAGTATAGGAAGGCATACTCAAAAAAGTTGGATGCTGAGCAAGCCACTACAATCTTCAATAGCCTCACACCCATCCAGATCAGGGCTACTATCACACAGGCACACTCTACTTCTCACTGTCACTCTACCAGCTCCTTCCACCGTGCCTTTTAAAATCTCCATCCTGATGTGAAGAAACTACTCTATATCCTCCCTTTTCCTTTTCCCTGATTTCCTTTGCCTGAATTAGCTGAATTTTAGCTTCCTACTGATTAACACTTCCTGCATTCATTACTACCCTGGAAACTGCCTTCAATGAATGCTGCTCCTCCTTCTAATTCTAGGTAAAGAGAAGGAGTCAGTAAACTCCTCAGACTCCTTTGCTACCCCAGAATATGACTTGAATACTTCTGGTCAATCTCCTCTCTTTTGGAGCTCACATTATCTGATTATACCACCTGCTCCATTTTCTGCATCTCAAAGGCCTACTAAATCCTATTTTCTACTTTTGTATTTTAGTACCTGAATCACTGACTTTCTTTCCATCACAACTTTTGGCCATTATCCTTGGAATGAAACTGGCTACATGGTTCCTTCACCTTCCAATTTTCAAATCCAGAGGCCACTGAACTATATATCCTCCTCAAACTCTTTGAAACTGTTAACTTTCCTCTTTCCCTGAGGAAGCTATGTGTCCCTACTGGAATATAAGTTTTACGAGAACAAGGATCTTGTTGTTGTTTGTGTTGTTTATTGATGTATTTTTAGTGCCTAAACAGTGAGTTGCACATAAAATCCACCAAATAAATATATTTTAATGAATAATTGTTATGACAAAGCACAGTTCTCAGGTAAAATCTCATCCTCATCCCATTGGCTAAAGGTAGGCATTCCCCAAGATTTAGCCCACTACCACCTATTCTTTGTGCTCTCTAACTTTTTTCCTGAGTGATATATTTACTTCCAGTTCTTCAGAAATCACCTCTATGTCAATAATGCTTTCATCTCTATATATCTAGCCTCACCCCTGTCCTGAGCTACAAGCTGGAGATCAACCAAGCAAGTTCAATGTTCTTGCTTCTAGGAGAACCAGATGGAATAAGTCAGAGATCCTGGGCTCTGAGAGTTTCAGTCTAGTGTGGGAAGCAGCCATGTAAAATACAATTATAACAGAAAGTGATGAATACTCTTAAAAACAGAGGTAGGGAGTGATATCAGAATCATGGTGGAGTGAGCTTTTCCCTTAGTCTCTTCTCCCAAAGATACAATGAAAAGGACATTCATAAACCAGCAGTGGACATTCACACAACACAAAAGACATCTGAGAGACCCATGCAGCCATACTTCTGAAGGGGGAGGTGCTGGACCTCCCAGGATGAAGGGGAAGGAGGTTAGGGGATCTCCTGTTCATCCCTGGCAGAGATCTAGGATATAGGACTGTGTGCAGCTCTGAGAAGAGAGGGGGGAGGGGTGGCTTTCCATGGGAATGCCTTCGTTCTCCAAGTTCCCTCACAGCTGTGGGAAAGCTCCACACAGAAGAGGCTAAGATATTGAAGAGGTGTCTTCATCAAGCCAGCACCTCAGGAGGTCAGATAGTGAAGGCAGAGTGAGAATGCCACCAGGATTACTCACACGAAAGTAAGCACCCCTCCCCTTCCCTTGCCCAGTGCACCAGCTTGGCCGGTTGGCCAGAGCAAGTGACCCCTGCCAGAGTGACTGTGCATATGTTAGTAAAACAGGAGCTTTGAGCTGGCAGTCACAGACAGGCCCTGTCATCATAGATTCCAAAAGACAGGCACAGATGCCAGGGATGATGGCAGGCTCAGAATACACAGCTCCTGACCCCACCCCCCAATGATGGCAAGTGGAATCTGCACCCAGATACTATCACTTATGGGAAGGCACAAATCAACCTCATCAAATAGCATGAAGAAATATGTTACTACTCCAGAACAGAAGGAAAATGACAAGCACCCAGAAACCAATCCTGAAGGCACAGAAATTTACAAGCTAAATGACACAGAATTCAAACTACCTATCAGAAAAAAAACTCAA